>NW_024467140.1:675152-680602 GCF_000820605.1 Sporothrix brasiliensis 5110 | reverse complement strand
TCGGAGGAGTATACGAAAGAAAAGAAAAACAAACAAAAATTAAAAGAACAATGACCGAAGTTGCAGAAGATGGCGATCGGTTTGGTTTTGGAGAAAAGGGTTGAAAACAGGTCGAAAGTATGACGAAACGAGACGAGAAAAGCAAGAAACAAAACGAAGGTCACAAGAAAACGTCGGGTAACGGCCGATTTGGATACAAGCAGACCGAGTGAGAGCAGAGTTGCAGTTTTAATGAGTGAAAGTCATGAAAGAATGAGAATAAAGAGGTTGTCGGGGAACACTACTCGACCCAGGCCCAAGACATCAAGTGACATGGAAAGGCGAGGCAAACGAGAGCCGGACGAAACGGATAAGGTGGACAGAGACGAGCAGAGACGAGCATAGACGAACAGAGACGAAGGACAATGCCGCAACGAGAATGGCTTCTCTGTCCGTCAAATGCCTGACGTGTTCTTTTCGTCTTCGTTTCCTCTCTTTTCTCTCGTTTGTGAATAACTCTCGTCTTCGATCGTTGGTAGATGAGGCTTTGTCAAATCCGAGTCAATTGTCTCAGCCGCATTACGGTGTCCGACGTGGTGCCAGACAAAATCACGTGAGACCTGGCCGGAAACAGAAGACGACGGGCGGATATATGCTGGACAGCAGCAGCGTGGAATTCAGTGCCACGCGAGCCTGTGGAATGGGGCGAGACGGTGAGGCGAGCGAGGGGTGGGATAGCGAACAAAAGCTTACGACGAAGGGAAAAGAAGGAAAAGAAAGCAAAGAAGGAAGGGGGAATGAGGCTATTCAGAGATCAGAAAACGTCCGTGAAGAAATAAAAAACAATGACACGACCAGCTCCTGAGATTCTGGGAAGGAGCACAACACACACACTGCACACACACACAGCGCTGGCCAGCCCATAATCTAGTCCTTTTGCGTCGAGAAGTGTGAAAAAGCAGGGAAGGCGCACTCAGCTGTCGGTGTGTTTGCCTTGCATGGCCAGTAGTTTCCTTGTTTTGGATTAGTGCCATCGAAGCAACCCATTAGCGTGGGTTACATCAAGCCCTTTACGAGGTTTTTGGACGAAGGCAGGAGGTGACAGCTGCGTGCATCAGATTACGAAGTCGAGCAGACCCTGGAATGGGGAAAGGAAGGAGCGAACGAGGGGAGACACGACATGACAAGAATGGAAAGGAGTGATGCTCGTCGTGTCTGCAAAAAGGGAAAGAACCTTCGATGTACAATATACGACATACACCAAACAGCGAAGGGCAGGAACGGACGGAAACAGAAGCTATCTGGCGTTCCGCCGATCCTTTTCCCCTTAGACCGTAGCCCTTCACCAAAGGCAGGAACGATGAAGAGCCACACCGCACTAGAGGCCACAGCTATCTGTGCTGACATTTCTGTACGAGGTCTTTGGAGTATCCTGTGCAGATACGTTCGCACTCTGTGCTACGACGACGATGGTGGTCCACTACGGTCGGCGTAGAGCAGTCTCAATAACAGTGTGCTAACGAAGCAATCAAGGCCGCGAAATCTTTCCGAGACGACTAGCAAGGAGCAATCGCCGGCGGTGACGTCCATGTTGTTATCTGCCTTTGTCGTTTTTTTTCCGGTCCTTTCTTTTGAAGGTCATCTTGAGTAAATATGAGTA
Source organism: Sporothrix brasiliensis 5110 (assembly GCF_000820605.1). Lineage (NCBI taxonomy): Eukaryota > Fungi > Ascomycota > Sordariomycetes > Ophiostomatales > Ophiostomataceae > Sporothrix > Sporothrix brasiliensis. The sequence continues at coordinate 678,963 of NW_024467140.1, read as the reverse complement.
GATTGTGCAAGGTAGGCAGCCGATGATGTTATGTTATCATCTGTTTCCTCCATCAGTCTCGTAGCCGAGGCGGGGCATTGGCCAATGGGATTGGCGCGGGGACCACGAAATGCCAAAAGAAAAATACAATTGGGAGTGTAGACTGGCCAATCAGACCTCTTGTCGACTGTTATGGCTTGGCCGAGTTGGAAAGCCCAGCTCATGACACAGTACGGCTCCGCTACGTTCGGCGGGCTACAAATAGTGTGGTTTTGCAGGGCTTGGGTTTTGGCTCGCAGGGTTCCTGTGTCTGAAATTGTGGATGCTTTGGGTGGTGTGGCGACTGCTTTCGTCCACTGCGAATCTTTATCAGGAACCAACTGGAATTCTCTTGTCTCAGAAGCGGCGGGCCAAGAAGGGCTGTATCAGATTCTTGCCCGGTTAGGAAATTTCACTCGTTCGTCAAGAGAGTTGAAGAACGTCATTGAAGTGAAAGGGAAGCGAGGCACCGACGGATTGAAAAAGTGTTTCACTTGCACGGCGGGCATATCTGACTTTGGTGATCTGACGTGCACTCGCTCATCGACACTTGGTTCCTAGGTTCCACTGAGTGCGACGCTGCGAGGCTCCACAGAGCAGGGCAAAACCTGTCGAGCTACCACTGATACGACGCAATGGGGTGTAATAATCAGAACGCTTACGGAGTAGGTGCACGAGCGAGACGAACAAGATGGAGAACTGGAAAAGAGCGGAGAACTACGTGCCCGAAAGGTTATGTATGCGGTGCGCGTCTTATGGGGGGGGGGGCACTGCGTTGTTGTGGGCCTGTTCTTGAGCCTTGTTGAAAACACCATAGACTAAATCGTAACTAGAAGATGAATCGGGTGGCCAAGCAGAGAGAAACATGCCGACGGGAGAAAGGAGATCGATTTATGAATACTGATCCTTAACTCAGTAGCAACGACCCACAGCTCCTTCGCTGAATCTTTTCGCCAAAGTGAGGGGGGCTTGGCTACGAGATGCATGGTTGTTTTCCTGCTCAGCATGAGGCCTCGTTCCTTTGCGAAGTACGCGGCCGATGGTAAGTATCATTGAGCCCCTGTTTCTTGCCGTCTTGTTTTCTGCTGATATTTCCTTCTACGCTTTGTTTGTTTACGGGGCATAATGCTGCGTCTTTAACCTTTGGGGATTTTTGAAGATGACTAGTTGGCCGCGGCCACGAGTCTTTTAAAGTGGAAAGTGCATCCCGTCTACTAAAGTGGAAAGAGCATTACGCCGTGCGACATAAATACAAACGTGTTTGCTCAAGCTGAGCAAGAGAATGAGCAATAAGTGCCCCTTGTAAACAGCGAACGACGGGCCGCTTGTCTCATTTGCCGCTTGCATTGTCACGTTGAGTTGCTCTTATTTATTATACGTTTATCAGAAAGGAGGTGTCACTTTGTCTGTCTACGCACGAGGGCAATTGATCCAAAGCTGGGTGACGGTGAACGGCTAATCCGGATCTTCTCGTGCGATTTTGTTCGCGCACTCATACCTGGAGAGTGAGCGAAAATGGGGCGTGGGAGACTGACCACCACCCATGCTGGCTCGTATTTGTCGTCAGCCTGTCGACGTGTGCGACTGTGAAATGGCAGAGTGTGGAACACAGTAGCTCACGGTCAGGTTCTTGTCCCCCCGTGCCCCTGTCTGTACATATCGTAAACTATATATATCGTATGTGTCATGTGAAGGGGAGATAAAGCACATGAAGCAGGTTGTCCAATGAAATAGTGAAAATGAATGGGACATCCAAATCGGCATGGTACGAATGTTTTGTTTCACAAGGGATGGGGCCGCTAACTCTCGTTTATCGCGCAAAGACGCCAGTGTTCCGGCGATGCTGAGTGTGACACACGGATGCTCTCATTTCTATTTTTTGTTTCGATCTGCAATGGCCTACGAGTAGTAGATTTTTGCTTTGTTTTTAGAATTGCACGGAGTAACCCGTATTCTCCGTTTTTATTTAGCTAGGTGAAGATGACGAAGAGATCCGTCAACAAGGCCACTATCATTTGTCCTACACATACAGGGTTGTTTCCGTTTCTGTTTCTGTTTCTTTTTTTTTATAAGGAGGAAAATATTGATTTGATAAACACCGTGTTTGATAAACAATTGTGAGCCAGGCATCTGAATTGTCATCAGTCACAAAATTTATCTGATAACATGATATTTGCCAGACGCGGTGGGCATGAAGTACCAGCTATCCTGTTGGTCATTTTGATTCGGCAAACCACGGAGTATCCTGGTCCCCTTTGATTCCTAACTGCTCTTTTTGCTACCGGTCGTATGCGCATGGGGTCCCAGCGCCTGCGTCGAAACATAGCAGGTTTCAAGATGGCAGGCCCCCTTACTTTGTGGAGGGGCTGTTTTTTTTCTTCTCGGGAGCTGGTGAGCGCCTTTTTTGTTTCTTGGTTGTGTGCCAATCATCCGCAGACACACGCCCACCAGGCTCCCACTTTTGTCATCCTTTTGCGAGGCTTTGTTCAACCGCCGTATTCCATCGTAGTGTCCCCCTGTCTTCTTCCCCTGCCGCTCTACCCTCTCATTTTCATAAGATTAGCACTGATCGACAGCACCTTATCAGCCCTAGTGACTCGGAAGCATAAATCGCTTTTTATCACAGAGATCCGCGACTGTTCGTCATCATATCTCGTCACTCTGGAGGTCGTATGCGGCGGCTCTACCAGTCTTCATCCCCCTGACATATCGGGCATCCCATACGACATACGATGTACAGTGATCCGTCTTTTACCTCTCATCGCGCCTGTGAGAGTTTCCCTTGCTTCCCTTTGCCCACCTTCGCCTATCGTGAACACCGCCGGCTTTCATTCTATATTCCCTTCTGGGCTTCTTTGAATGTGGCTGGAGCACGTCCCGTTCCCCGGCATTAATCTATCGGATACTATTCGACGGCAATCGTATTCCTCATACTAGCCCAAAGTTCATTTCGTGGTGAATGCGTCGTCCAGGCACTGAAAGTCACTAAGTGACAAATTAGTCGACGAATGATCGCAGCATCCGAACACACTTTCGTGAATTCGGGCCCATGACATCAAACTCCGCGGTAAAAAACCTTTCATCGTCATGATCGCCAACAGGGTACCTCTCCACCCCCCTTGCTACGCAATTTCGGGCATGGACACATTGTACCTTAATTCCTCTCGTTCATGCTTTATCGTTTCATTCCTCCTACGCTGACGCACCGCATCGTCTTTCCAATCATCTCTGGACTACACTTGCACTGCCCGTTCGTCTTGTCGGCTGCATCTTTCCTACTGGATTTATAGCTGCTTATATGGAGTCGACTGTGATCCCTCTCTGCGATGCATTTGTTCTCGTTTACTAATGCCACTTTTCGTTCGCGACGTATTAACCGTGTCTTCCGACTGCCACGACGTACGAAATACTACGACATACATGTGACACTCTCGTTTTCCTCCTGGATCCCAAGCCTCTTATCATCCCTTGGTCGTCCCTTGGACGTGCCCGAAACTGCCTTTGCGCGCGCTTAGCCACGCGTTTTGCCGTCCTGGTCTGTTCTCTGCGTGCCTTTGTTAATCGGCTCGACCGGTTCCGTACACGCTGTATGCTTTGCCCGTTCTACGCCGCGTTTTCTTTGTCCATTCTGTCCCTCGCGTTGCTTCGTGGCGTATTCGTCCTTGTGCAATGCTCTCCACCGCAAATAGAAAAGCCCAAGATTATTGCTGCCGTTTCCTCGTTTGTGTAAAATCTGCTCCAGTTAGTTATCTGGCAGGCATCGTTGCTTTCCGCAACTTTGGACCCCCCCCCC
>NW_024467140.1:648220-675144 GCF_000820605.1 Sporothrix brasiliensis 5110 | reverse complement strand
CGAGCCCTTCGATTGCTTTTTCGCCATGTGGGTGGTTGCATGCAGGCACAGCGAGGTAGCGAGGCTCTTGTGGGTTACAGTGGACGGCCGCGCTAAGAGGCAGGCGAGACAGGCACAAAGAACACTGGCTCAAGTACTCCGTAAAGTGTTGATTGGTCTGTGCGCACTGGCACGTTTCACACCAGCTGCCGCCGACCAGAGAGCAAAAAATAGAACAAACGTTCCTATTCTCTCTCATTTGTTGAAGTGTCTTAAGGGGTGCAACCGATGGACCAATCGCAAGCAACACTCTTATTTTGCCGTGAAGATGGAGTGGAGTAAGGAAGTCACAGAAACAACAGTCAAGACGTTGTAGCCGGTCAAGCGAGGGACGGGCAGGTGCAGGCAAGACATTGGAGTCGCTCTTCCAGTTCCCGTTCTTCCATAGTGGTCGCAGTACCTTCTAGTCACACATCGCACTTGTTTCCGTACGGCAACTACTTTAGTACGGAGTGTTATGCTGATAAATTCAACCCACTTCCCTCCCTTTTACTTCTTTGCTATTTCCGAGCCTTCATATTGAGGCGCTGTCATGGGCAGTGTTCTTATGATAAGCGGTTCCAGGGGTAGAAACTGGTTGATAAAATACAAGTGGATATTTTAGGCCGATTTGGAGGCGTTTCTTTTTTCAAAGGCGGCGCACGTTGCAGAAAAAGCAACCAACGGGCAGGTGTCTGCATGTTTTCTGTTCGGAGTATTTTCCATGTCGCTGCCCTTGTCAGATACGAAGTACAGATACGTCTGTTTCTTCCAAAGGCGCCTGGACCTGGGCTAACCCGAACGGTTCGGCCAATCCAAGCACGTCTCGTTGCACCTAAAGGGAAAGAGCACCACGCTAAAATCTGAAGCAGGCGCCTGTCGAACCCCCTTACCCAAGGCAGGTACAACGACGAAGAAGGGAAGGAGCAAAAGAACACCATTCATGTCTTTCGACTCGTAAATGGGGACCCAGCGGAGCCGTTAGGCTTAATAGGTTGCAGGTTGCAGGTCGTTCCTGCTGTGTCCTGTCCAATTGTAAATCAGCTAAAGAACGGAACCCCCTAAAGAGTCCTACGGAGTAAAGAAAGAATGACCGACAGGCCAAGAAACACACTCACCTGTAGTGCCTCACACCAGCAAGGTCCGTATCCTCGTTGCGCTCCACTTTCCCGTACACGCTGAGTGTTTCTCCTTTGCCAGCTCAAGTCTCTCCTCAAATTCATCTCAGGCGTATTCGAAACCCCGAGAGATTGACCCCAGACAGCCCGCAATCAACTGCCCAGTGCTCCTGGCTTTGTTTTCAACGGGACAACGCATCGCCTTTCGACAGCGTCTCGGCAGTGTAACCCGTTCTCGCCTCCGGCGCCCCCTTTTCATCCTCTGCCAGCGCCTGCATCCTCTTTTCTTATCACCCGTCTTTGATTCTCGTCGTCCTGCTCTTTTGTCGTTCTTTGCTCTCGCCCCTTCAAACCTAACCTGTCTCTTTGTCTGCTTGTTTCTCGCCTCTTTTCATCCACAACTCGCATAGCAACTTGTGCTTCGATCTGCGGTCCTTGCAGTGAGGCAACTACTCACGGCCAGTGGTTTTCTTCTTACACGCCCTTAAGGGAACACACCCTGAGAGCTCGTCTTCTATTACCCCTGTTCCATTTTGTAGTCCGCTTCTATTTTTTTCTTATTGCCGCCAACCCTGTTGCACACCCCTCCCTCCTTCTCCTCCTCCTTTCCCTCTCTTCGCTCATCTTCCTATTTGAAACCCTGTGCACCCTGCTTTTCTTCACCGGAGCCTGTTCTTGGTGGCCCTTTTCTATCGCGACAAAATCTCACGCATACCCGCCTGGCCTGTCTGTGCCATCAGACCACGTTCTCGCGACTGGGCAGACGTTCCCGTTTTTCCCTCTCTTTCTGTCGGTCGCGCTCTTTCGTTCCGGTCACAGAGCCACGAGATAGACGTGTCAACGAAGAACGGCAGACGAATAAACCAAGAAAACCAACAACGGCTCTTCATATTGCAAATATCTTTTGGGGACACCAGAGTCCGCTGGCGGCCATCTGCAAGCAATCGAGAGCGCTATCCGATATATCAACAACCACCCCGACGAAGAGACGAAGCTGCAGATCGCACTCCTTCCTCTCCCTCGCCTGAGGACTTTTGACGAGCGACTATTGGGGCTTCTGGGCCACTCCCTCTTCTCTTTCAACCACACTCTACAGACAATATAACATGGCGATGCTCGCAGCAAAGTCGCCATACCTGCCGAATCTCGGCGGGCAGGCGCCGGGTGGCCTTGTGTCAGGTCTGCCAACACCGTCCGCAGTTTACGCTCCTACCCGGCGAGTTTTGATCGCACCAGCTACCACAAGCCAGTCTTTTGCCAGCCCAACAGACTCGGAGTTCTCTGACTCGGACGCACCTGACTCCGTCAAGAACTGGGACGAGGACCGTGTGTGCGAATACCTCCGCAGTGTCAAGTGCGGCGACTACGAGAAGATGTTCCGGAAAAATCACATTAACGGCGAGAACCTCCTCGAGATGGACAAGGAGGTTCTTAAGGAAATGGGCATTGAGAAGGTTGGCGATCGCGTCCGCCTCTTCCTCAGCATCAAGAAGCTGCGGACAAAGGCATATGCAAACCAGAAGAAACGGAATAGGGTATGTGTCAATCTCCTTGCTCGCATTGCGATTGCCTTTGCGTTTTTTCTGCCGAGTTTGCGTTCAGTTTCTCCTCTACCATGGGGTCCCTCATTTTGTTTTTCTTTGCTTTCTCTCTTTATTCTCAACATTACCCTGGTGCGCTCCCCCGTTCTCCCTCTCACACGTTCAACAGGAATCATTTGGCGGCTTGGACATCCAATATGTCCCGTCATCGGGCTCCCCCAGCCTTGGAAACTCTGGCCGCCCTGCGGTCCCCACACCGACCGCCAACAAGCGCTACTCCCGCCAGATCGACCTCTCCTCCATGGCTCTCGAAGGCATCGGTGCCAAGTCCTCGCGTCCAAACTCCCCTCCGTCAAGTGCCGAGCAACTGCGCACCGCGCGCCCAGGCAGATATCCGACCCCAAACCAGGCATATTCTGGCCAGGCGACGGCTACAGCCGTAAGCCGTTTCCCCGCCCCATCCCCGGAATCTGCACCTGCACAGTCCTCCGGTCGTCTGGTAGTGGCCCACACCCGCAACAACTCTAGCATGGACGGTTCTCTGATGGCTGCTCTACCACAGAACCAAGACGTGATCCGCGTGATCTCGACCGGTGGCGTTACCAAAGTCGTCAAGATTGCCGATTGTAAAACCTGTGAAGAAGTCATGCGCGTGACCTTGCGGAAGTTTGCCCTCCGTGAAGATCACGAACGCAACTACTGCTTCTGGGTCTTGAACGGCGTCGACCCGAACCCCCACCAATGCATACGCCTTAGCGATACTGAGCTGTGGCGCATCATTAAGGACCAGACGCGCCCCGAAAGAAACCGCCTTATCCTCCGCCGAGTCCCCTCTGGCGAACCGGGTCGTTCCGAGCTGGAGAGAGCCTCAGCTATTGCTATGGAAGAGATGCAACAAAACCATGGCCACAGTCTGCCTACAGTAGAAAAGCGAAGCCAGCTTAAGGTGCAGAAGGTGCTCGGTGAGAGCTGGGACAACTTACAGCATCAGCAGCCACCCCTGTCGCCTGTCACGTATCAGGATGACCGTGAGCGCAATGTGAACAACGCTGCTCGCGATCTTGAACGTCCGGCGCCCGTCGAGACGCTCCGTCCGCCAATCCGCAGAAAGGGTGTTTTAAGACAATTCGGTGGTCTTCGCCCTCCTAGCGAGCTCATTGCCTCAGATTTGACTACTTACTTCCCAGACCACCCGCGCGAAGACATTGACCGCACAGCACGCTTGTCTATGAGACGCTCAGCCCGCCTAAGCAAGGTTAATAGCCGCCTTAGTGTGGCCAGCAACCTCAGCTTCGCCTCCAGCATCCAGGATGCGCCTCCCATCCCGACCATTGCAGACAGCTGGCTGAACACCTCTGGCCAATTGGCCAAAGTCCAGCAGCGGGATCAGCGCAGTATTCGTGCGCCCCATGCTTACCGTGACTCTATTGCCTCGTCCATGCTGGACACACTCCAGGAGGAGCAGACGTCGATGGAGCCCAACCGCAAGTCGTACGTTTCGTATGCTGACAGCGGCTCCGACACTGCCGCTGTCAGCATTACAGATCCTGATGGCAACCTTGTCCGCCACAGCTTTTATGACGAGACGACCACGACCGGCTCTGGCTCTAGCTCTCTCAAGGAGGTGAGCCAAGCTCTGGATGCTGACGGTGAGGGCGCAGACGAGGAGCTGCAGAGCTTCCTTGCCGGCGAGTCTTGGGATGAGAGCAAGTGGATGAAGGGTGCGCTCATTGGTTCTGGTTCGTTTGGTTGCGTGTACCTCGCCCTGCACGCCGTTACAGGTGAGCTGCTGGCTGTCAAGCAAGTCGAGGCGCCAGCACCTGGCGCCAACGGCCAGATTGACTCTCGCAAGAAGAGCATGATTGAGGCACTGAAGCGCGAGATCAGCCTCCTGCGTGACCTCCGCCATCCCAACATTGTGCAGTACCTCGGCTGCGGCTCTTCGACCGATTTCCTTAACATTTTCCTCGAGTATGTTCCCGGCGGTTCTGTGCAGACGATGCTTAACTCGTACGGCGCGCTTCCCGAGCCGCTCGTCCGCAGCTTTGTCCGCCAGATCCTTCACGGCCTGTCGTACCTGCATCAACGCGATATCATTCACCGTGACATCAAGGGTGCCAACATATTGGTTGACAACAAGGGCACGATTAAGATTTCCGATTTCGGTATCTCGAAGAAGCTCGAGGCCACGAACATTCTCAATGGTGCGAACAATAGCAAGAACCGGCCATCCATGCAGGGCTCCGTGTTCTGGATGGCGCCTGAGGTGGTCAAGCGCACGAGCTACACGCGCAAGGCTGACATCTGGTCGCTTGGCTGCCTGGTCGTTGAGATGATGACGGGTACACACCCGTTCCCCGACTGCACGCAATTGCAAGCTATCTTCAAGATTGGCGGCAGCAAGGCGGCGCCGACGATCCCCGAGGGCGCCAGCGAGGAGGCCAAGCTGTTCTTGAGCCAAACGTTTGAGATGGATCACAATAAACGGCCCAGTGCAGACGAACTACTAGCCAGCCCGTTCTTGACTCCCATCACATAAGAGTTTGAAACTCCTGTTTGCTCTTCACTCTCACTCTTCTCGTCGTCTCTAAAGATTGCGATGAGAAATGACTTCTCTTTTTCAGGTGGATTTTTACTACATCGGGTTTATATATGTTGCTTTGCACTCTTCCCATTCTTCACAAGACCTATTTGACACGACGACTACGAATGCACCTTCTTCTCACCCCCCCTCTAAAGACCATTGATTTTCTTCAGCATGCTTGCGGAGTTGGAATTCCTAATACACGTTATAAATATGCATACACATCAACATATATACAATGGGAATGATTTTAGTTTTACAATGTAACACCACGCGTCTTTCAACTTGCCCACACAACTCAGTATCGACACCGTGACCTCAACACAAGGCAAGGAAGCAACAAGTAAAAAGGAAGGCCTGCCTGACAAATAAAACGTACAGGAGCGGGTAGTCGTTTGTCGTCACCGACCTAACTACGAATCCGCCGATGACTTTTTCAATCGGCAGCCGGCACTTCACTCCAACCATGTGCCACTCACGGCCCGACCATCGTATCTCATCGACACTCCTCTCGGTCCAATCATCTCCAGACATCAAGAATTGCACAATCCAAGCCGTTCCTGTTCGGTCCTTTATTAGAGAAGGCCCTATATTACCGGCCGCCAAAGGAGACAAGAAATATGTCCCCAGCATCGAATGTAAAAATGGTGGAGACCCCACTAAAACCATGAGATGATGCGACTCACGCCAAGCTGTCTTGAAGTTGTTTCGAAGGAGGTCCTCGCACGATTCCGTTGGCAATGAAATCCGGGGCAACGACCATGATATTTGAATTAATGTATCAATTAAGACGGGGTATTATTGATGTAGATGGTAGTTGGTATATTGTTCGCAGACAAATGGTATTTTGTGTAATAGAAAATAGATCGTAATGTAATGCGTTAGAGAATCCAAGAAGAGCATATCCTCGAGCCAGTCAGATAAACCCTCCAGAAGCCCGTCTGATCCCACTCAAAGGTACTTCTCCCGCACCCTCTAGCCCTCTATTCAGAAATGCCTCGCCGAATATAAAACGCCATGTTCCCAGATGCAATCGCTATGCCAATGTAACATGTAATGAAAATGGTAAAATGTAAGGAAACGCAGAGAGACTGGACTCAAATCAATATCATGCTCAGCCCAACGAGAGCGGAAGAGGCAACTGCTGCCAAGATGGCAACGACTGCTTGGCTAGAAAACGCCGCGGCTCCGTTGGCCTTGCTGTCGTTTGCCACAAGAGTCAGCCCAGACGTTGCAGCGACAGAGTTGGTTACGAGCGTGGCGTCCGGAACACTCGAGGCGCCAGTGCCGATTTCCACGACATTGGACGCGGTCGTGTTGAAAACGGTCTGGGCCAGCGAAATCTGGTTGTTGTCGAGATCATAAACAACATAGGCCGAGCGCAGGAACGTATCACCCAAGACATTTGTTCCCGTGCCGGCAGGGGCGATGCCAAACAGGCAGGCAGTCTGGCCGTTCCGGAAGGTCGGACGCTTGCCACTAGCCGTGACCAAGTCAAGCACCAGCTCATCAATACCCACCGTGATCGACGGGCTCGAGAATTCAAACGTCACACTCGAGTTGGCTTTGTCGGCCAGGGAGCAGGGCACATAGGCGGCACCCTCGGAAGCGTCGTACGTGGCACCGACCTGGTTGAAGATGGTCTGCACTATGGAGTCGGGAAGGTATGTGAGTGACGAGCCCGAATCTAAGAGCACGGCCAGAGCCATGTTGCTGGCGAGGGTGGCCGAGCCAAGCTGGAGGCCCGTCAAGGTCACGAGGAACTCCGAGAAGGCGCCTGCCTGCTTCTGAACAGGCAGTGTGTGAAGGGAACCAGAATACTGTGCGGTGTCAACGCCACCAAACAGGATGCTGCCCGTATCTGCGTCCAAGTCGTTCAACCATAGACTGTAGGAGTTGCTCTGGATGATGCCGTCTGCAACCATCTGGGCTGGTAGATTGGGATAGGTCGCCTTGCCTGCGCGGCCCACCTGCACCTCGTTGATTGCGTAACCGATACCCAGGATACCCTGAGAGGATGAGCTGGTGTAGCCGACACCGAACTGCATTTTTGAGAGGGCTGTAGAACCGTTTGTGCCGATGCTGACCTTGTCTGTCACATAATCGCCGCTGGCTCCCGAGCCGTCGACGTAGGAGATTGTGAAGTAGCTCCCCACGTAGCCGTATGTTGAGGAGGAGTTGGCCGTGTATGTGCCAGCAAAGGCACAGGGTTGCGATGCCTGCTTGCACAGCGTCGAGCTGGGTGTATTTACCCACAGGTCGCTACTGCCGGTGTCGATATGAAGGCGGAGAGACTGTGCTGGTGTTCCCAAGCTTACATTCACAAAGTAAAGAGTCTCTTCGTTGTCTAGACTGACTTCCACGGTGGTCGACCTGCGTCGTAACCGGTCTCGTTGCACCGGATTGTCGACTCGTCTTCGCTCGGTAGCCATACTGATGACTCTAGGAGGACCATCAGTCCTTTTTTGCAGGACCAGCGCGTTGGTTGAAGCTATTAAGGCAGAGACCAGAACGGCCAATGTTGTTGGCAACTTCATGGTGCGAGATGTGTGTGGCGTCGAGACAAGTGTCTCGGTAAAAGAGTAAAAAGGAAAAAAGAGGAGATCAAGAGTTCAAGACTCTATGGCTATGGAATGACTGTAGGACGCTGTAACTATATGATAGTAAAAGGCGAGGATGGAAAGCAGCTCTATACACGAAGGGTGGGATTTGCTGTTTTAAGAAATCGATCGACGAGTGACAGTAGATGGAGAGGAGGGAAACGGATATAAATATGGCTACTAAATATAAAACAAAAGGAAATCGAGTGAGAAGGGGAGAGGCAGGCCAAACTGGGGCAAAAGAGGGCGAGACCACACAGCAGTCGATCGCGAGAAAAGAGCCGTGATAGTACTAAATAGGAAACAATAGAAGGAGGCCAACGCGAGAGTAGGGCAGAGAACGGAAGTATGTGATCTGCCCAGGCCGTCTGGAACCGCGAAAGTAGAGGCGCACGGGGGAGAAAGATTGTAGGGTTGTAGGGCAAAGTGAGGGTATTAGGAAAAAAAGGGGACGAGAGGAGCAATTAAAGCAGATTGATGTGCAGAAAGAACAAACGGCCAAGTGTCTTGGGGATTGTATTGGGCTTGGAAGGTCTTGTCCATGAGTCCGCAAGACGTTTATGCGGACTTGGCGGGCGAACGACTGGTTCTTATGGCAGGAACGACCGAAACACGCAAAAAATGAATTGTCAGAAGACGAGCACAGAACATAGAGCAGAATACAAAAATAGACGGCTCTGTCGGTGTAAACGGGGCACCGGGGGCAAGAGCAGCCTTGGGTACGCAGGTGTATGCGTGTACATGCGTGTACATTGGGAAGGAAGTAGCCCTCACGATGCCACTGATGACTGAGCGCTTGCGTCACCCAGGAGGGCAAGAGCGATGCACGCGCATGCCCAGTGCCAATGGCCTAGCACCTGCCCGTTGGTGCCCACGAAATATTTTCCTGTCCAGTGAGAGTGTACAGTCGGCAGGTGCAAACAAACGACGAAACCACTGCTACGCACGACGAAGTTGGGGGCATGTCCTGTTTGCGACGATGCTTTGCACGGACTGGGGTGCAAAAGGGTGGGCGGCTGCACTTGCAGCAAGGCTCCGGCACGGGGGGACTGGATCTCATACAAGTGTCATGTCGCAGGGCAGGAAGGGGCCAATCTGTACATGGCAGGGCAAGAGCAATGGCTAAACAGAAGGCTTGGGCGTCACAAACAGATACAATCCATGAACGGAAGCAACACTGAAGAGCTCACGACAGGACATTAAACCGAAGAATGAGCATTGGGCCAAGCGTCTCGGCACTTCTTGACCTGCTCTTGGTACAGCGCCGTGCAATCAACCTGCCATTTTTTGCGTCTTGTGGTGTGTCGCCAATTGCACCAATGTCGTTTGCACCGTTATTCTTCTCTTCTCCTCTTCTTCTCTTCTTCTCTTCTTGTCATCTTTTCATTTCTTTCTTGGGCCTGCCTTCGCGGCGGCTTAGCCCCTTGGCTCCTTGGCTGTTGGCTTGGCCCAGCCTCTCTTGGCCTCACTGGTCGCTTGGCTGGCTGGTCTTGGCCATGAATGGTCGTCTTGGTCACTCATATGCAACCCCGAGCGCCGTTTCTCGAGTACACCAGACCGCCACAATGGACGCGCGGTCGTGAGGTTGGGACTAGCACACAAGTGGTCGAGCCGTGCTGGCGCTGTCCTGAAACACGACTGTGTTAAGCCGCCAAAACAGCAAAACACCGCCAGGCCGCTCTTCACATCCAGCGCCCCTGGTTCCGGATCAGAAATCTGACACGCGGCCGGCGGATCATCACGCAGCATCCGCGACCACACAAAAAGCATCAGTGGCAAAACGCTAGAGAAGTGCAAAAATAGAGACCCCCAACGAAACAAGAGACCGAGACTTGGGGCGCAGCCCGTTTCTCCGTGCTTCAACGCAGGCAATGCAGTGCCAACCCATCCGTGGACAGTGCACACGATAGTTTGCTAAGCTATAGTTACCTCTGGCCATTCAGCGTTGCGAGTTGTGTTTCCATCTGTTCTTTTTGTATTCTCTAAATGCCCCCCCGACTCGGGATCTTCTGGTTTGCATATTCTCCGTCCCCCTTTCACCCCCAAAGCGTTCTTCTGTATGGTTCTTGCTGCCTCTGTTTCCTCTGTTCCCAGTCTTCGTCTTCCTGTGTGTGTATATGTGTATATGTACGCGTGTTTGATTCTGGTTGCTGTCGGTCATAACATTGCTCATAATTGGCGATCCAGGCCCGGTCTGGATTCCTATATAACTAACCTCTGGTGGTTCTGATGGCCGTTGCCAGCTGGCTACGAAATACCGTCAATGGCATTGCTCATTAAGAGACAGCCAAGCTCGCCGAATTGTCTGGACCGATTGGGGAGACGAGACATCCGCCGGGAGTCTCGTAAGACATTTAGGTTTGGGCTTTGAGGTGGAAACCATTGTCCTGTTACCACAGATCTTGGCCCATTGGCATACATGACCCCTTACAAAAGACAGACCTCTTCGCAATGGATGACAACTGTCTGTCATCCACGTTGTCTCTCACGTGCACACGAGGAACATAAAAATTGGCTTACAACACCAGCCAATAGGGCCTCTGCATGTAAGAAAGCAAGAACCGAATTGACTGTTGCCTGATGCAAAATCCTTAGTCCAACGCATTTGACTCCCACGACCTCGTCAGAAAGAAGTGTTGTCGGGCAGTCTATCGTCCGACTACATGGATAATCGTGCCTGTAATTTCAATTTCTCTAATTTGTGTAGTCCTTTCAAAGGCGTCTTGAGCATCGACAACTTTGATGGGAACAAGGCAGCATCTGATAACTACCGTGAATCTTGTATTTGCAACACTTTTGAAGACCACGATATCGAGCCTACTTCATCACCATGGCCGACTTCACCTCTATTGACTACGTCAACCTGGACCGTTGGTAAGCCGATGCGCAAAAGCAATATAAAATAACCCAATTCGATGCTGGCTCGTGGACGCTGGCCTCGTTACTTCGGTCTTGTTAATGTGAAACCATAATGATGATTTTCTAGTCCAGTGTATGCAGTAAGTTCCTCGCCCGGCTGACCAGCTCCTCCCCCAGAAGTGAAACTGACAGCAAGTTCCTCCTCTCTTAGTCCTTCTTCGGCGCCATCGGTGCGGCCTGCGCCATCGTCTTTGCCGTCATTGGCGCCTCCTACGGCACCGCCAAGTCCGCCACCGCCATCTTTACGGCCGGTGTCCTTCGTCCCGATCGCCTGATGCAGAACACGCTCTGCGCCATCATGGCCCAGGCCCTGTGCATATACGGCCTTGTCGCCAGCGTCATCATCAGCAATGGCGTTCATGAGAAGATGGCGCTGTACACGGGGTTCATGTACCTGGCCGCCGGCCTGTCCGTTGGCTTGTGCGGATTGGCCGCCGGGTTCGCCATTGGCATTGTGGGTGATGCGGGCGTGCGTGCGAGTACACAGCAGCCGCGGCTGTACGTTGGCATGGTGCTGATCCTCATCTTTGCCGAGGTGTTGGGACTCTACGGCGTGGTGGTGTCGATTCTGATGATGACGAACGCCACCAACGGCGCAACAGTCTGCACTGCCTAACATATAAACTGATATGCACGACTTGTTTGTCACGCGACGTCTGGTTTTCGATCTTCCTGGGGGCAGTGGCAGACGATGTAGATGCGAGCAGATTGGAAGGCGCACACAATTCACATGCTTCAAAATGTTGAGAAACAATGCATTGGATGTAAATCAGGTGCTGAAATATAGACAATTAATACAGTACAAAGGCTCACACCTCAGTCATCGTCGCTTGCTGCGCTACAACACCCACTCATTCTTGTTCTCATCAGGTCGAATAAAGGGCTCGTTGATCTTTTTGATGGCAAAGTCGCTGCACAAGATACTACCAAAAATGTTAGCACGACATTTAAAAGCAGAAAAGGGGAAAGGATAGATGAGTCAAATTCGTACCATGCAGACGCAACCAGCGCATCCAGCTCGGCCACCATCGCGTCCTTCTTAGGGCCCGTCACCAAGCCTTTCGTGATCTGGACCTGCAGATCGCGGATCTTACGTCCAACGCCATGGCTCGACTGTTCCAGCACCCGGCGTCCCAAGCAGTCCGAGTGGAATGCGTGCTGGCAGGGGAACACAAAGAACTGGCGGCTTAGCAGCGGCAGCCCGCAGACGTAGCACTTCTCACCGGGCTCCACAATGGCGTACCGGTGGTCCAGTGCCGCAATGTCTACCTTGATGTTAGCGGCCGTCTGGCTGCTGTCGTCCATTTCTTTTTTCAGACCGTCAATCTCGCGACTGTAGTCCTCAAGCGCTGCACAAATCTCCTCTTTGAAATCGTCGATGACAACAAAGTCGGGGAAGAAGGGGATCAAATCCTCAATCTTGAGCAGGTCGCAACGCTTCAAAAAGTCAATCGCGGCCTTGATGCCACCGTTCGACTG
Organism: Sporothrix brasiliensis 5110; assembly: GCF_000820605.1. Lineage (NCBI taxonomy): Eukaryota > Fungi > Ascomycota > Sordariomycetes > Ophiostomatales > Ophiostomataceae > Sporothrix > Sporothrix brasiliensis. The sequence goes on along the minus strand of NW_024467140.1, from coordinate 662,885 downwards.
TTGCGAGATGACCTTGCGCGCCACCGCCAGCCAGAGCTTTTTGCGGAGTGTCGTGTTGTCCATCGGCCGATCTGCAACGACGGACGCCAGCTCGACGGCATCATGCGACAGTGCCAGGTCCACGGCTTGCACATATTGGCCCATGCTCGTGTAGATGTGCACACACGAGAGCACGCGCTTGTACTGGATGCACAACCGCAGCGCAAAGTCCGGGTCGAACCGAGGCTCATCGCCCTGTGACTCCAGGTACGACAGCAGTGCCGCCTCGTCGCGCGCCGGAAGAGACGCGTACATCGACACAATCGTATTGTGCACGGCCGCGTCCGTCGAGTGCAGCTGGTTGATGACGTACTGCAGGTAGCGGATCGCTTGGTTTTGCGCGAGCGGACCCTGGAAGGAACTGTCGTAGTCCAGCAGTGCCGGGATCATACTGCGTGGATTAATGCTGTTGCCCTGGCGCATCAGCACGTCGACCAACTCTGTAGCCACATGCGTCATGAGCACGCTGCTGTAGCGGTAAAAAGCATCGGCGTCAGTCTGTCGCTTCAGCACCGCAAGTGCCTCGGACCACTTCTCTCGCTGCACCCAGTACGACAGGACATAGTTATAGTCGTTGATGGCATCAGCAAAAAAAGGAGTTCCTCCTCGCGGCCGTGGCTGCTAATGATATCGTAGACCGTTTTGCGGTCCAGGTCGGCCTTGTGCTTACGCGCAAATGCCTTGAATTCGTCACGAACCAGCTCGAGCTGCTCCCGCGTCTGTGCCGGGTCCAGTGTCTCCGACAGCTCGGCTTTTGTGACAATAGTGTCGTCCAGCGAGTTGAGCTTCGCCATAAAAATCTCCACAAGCCAGCTAGCAATCATCACTCGTTGCATGACACCCGGCTTCTTGTAAGTGCTGAGTTTGGTCAGAAGATACTTGCGCAACGCGTCGGGTTGGTTGCGGTCGATCAAAGCCAGAGCCACATCCTCAAATGGTTTGCTGCTTTTGCTGTAGATACCGGCTGCCTCATCAAAGAGGCCCTTTCCAATCAGGTAGTCACCAGACGCCGTTGCCACAGCATCGCGCTGCGCTGCGTTGTGTGCATATTGCATCGCCGCATCAAACTGCTGCAGTTGTAGCATGATTTTCCAGATATCGCGATCCTCATCGCGAACAACGATCTCAAAGATCTCCTTGGCCGTGAACAACCAGAAAGTACTCTTTTGCAGGTCTACGCTCAGAGAAATGGCCTTTTGGCCCGGGTCAAGGATCACCTGATCGTACACCACAGAGCCCGTCAGGCGGTTTGCAGCAACAATGCGACCCGCCACAAGGCTGATCACATGCCATTGCGTCAGAGCAATTGTGTCGACCGGGTCGTTGGTGACTCGCCGTCTGCCGGCGCTCGATGCATCGGAGCCAGCGACCAGCTGGGATCGCGGGATCAGCTTCGACTCGGCAAATACATTTGTCCCGAGCTCGGGTTTCGGTGAAGCAACAAGCAGCTTGCCGTGGTAAACGCCATGCGACGATAGCCAGGCGAATGCCCGATCAGGGCTTACTGCCTCATAGGGCCTGCCAGTTTCTGGGTCTGGCGACACGACGAGGGAGGTGGTAGATGTCGACAAAGAGGTTCCAGGTGCTGAGGAGGAAGATGCTGTTGTTGAGGCCGTGGAAGCTGCCCCACCGGAAGAAGTGGAAGCAAGGTCATGAATAACCGGCTGCTCAGCTTCAAAAAGCTTTGTGTACACCGAGCCGCCGCCGTCCTGTGCCCGGCCAATCTTCCCGACCCAATGCAACAGCCTCGACGAGGTGCTCACGAGCACGCGCCGAAACTGGTCAGAGCGGCTTGGGATGGCATCGGCCCAGAGGCCAGTAATGGCACCATCTGGCAATCGCGCCAAGCTCTTGATGTACTTGTCTTCCTTGCGGTAGAAGTCGTTGGACGGTTCCAAAAACGATTCGTAGATGTTGCCGTCGGCGGCACCTATGAGGATCTCACGGGTTGAGGCCGTGGGAAGCAATGGGTTCCAGGCAATCGACTGGATAGGCACGCCGCGCAGCCGCGCGAGAGGTTTCGGCTGGCGCGATTGAGAGTGTAGGTAGTAGCACTCGCCGGCCGATGTGCAGATAACAAGGTGGGAGGCGGTCGGGTCGAGGAAGAGCCGCTCGATGACGCCGATCTCGGACGGACGTTTCGGAAGGTCGATATCGTCGATGTCTTCAGGACGGTTCAGGTCAATGCGGAGGATGCGGCCATTGGAGAGAGCAAGCACAAGCACGTTGTTGGCAACTTGCGCAGCAACAAAGTTGGCCGCAATGGAGAATTGCATTTGCACGCGCTGCACATCGAAGATCGGAAGGCCATTGTCGTCTGCCAGCCCAGAGGTGGCCGAGAAGCCGCTCGACGGATCCAAAGCCATTGCGTGTATTGGGGGTGCTTTCACATGGCCTTCGGTAGGGATGGCGGGCCGGGACGCTGAAGGGGAAGTGAGAGATTGTGCGACCCGGAGTATGCGCAGAAGGTCGGGTATGGAAGCTCCCCACAAGGAGATAACAATAAGCGCTGCCTCAAAAAGCGGTGACTTGCGGCATTACCAAGCTATGCTGTCTTATCACTAACAAAAGCATTCGGTAGCCCGCTAAATTCAGGAGCTACTAAATAAGACCTTTGCCACTTTTACTCCACGAAGGTTTGCGAATTCAATTCTTAAGGGCTAGTTAAGTAGATTTGTTTCGTTTCACAGGCTTGCTTAGCTACACAGCGGCTTCTCAGATTCTGTGTTCAAGCTACGAAGCAGATAACAAAGGGGCCTTAGAAAATAGATATTAAGTTGCTTCTTAATGACCTTCTATAGTCCCGTCCAAAAGTCCAAAAACCAAGTCGCCACCCTGCACAAGAAATAAACAAAAAGATAGATATGCCGATTCTGGAAGAAGAGAAAAATGGGTATCTGCACAAAAAAAATAAATGGCGGTAGCAGCTGGTCGCCAACGGTATAAACAAAAAATTTAGTCTCTCAAGCCAGCAGACGGAAGAGACCCTCCCGCGTCAGTGAGTACCAGAGTTCGGCGCAGGAAGTATCAAGATGAAGGCAACTGAGACAAAGCCTGGTCCCCGGCAGCAACCAAAAGAAACAATAAAGGAATATGTCACAAAGAAGCATAATGGGGAAAAAAAAAAGTAAACCAAGCCAAACAACGGCATGAGAAGTGAAGGCCAGCCCCGGAAAATGAGCAATCATGAAGAAGAAACGAAAAAAAGCCGCAATGTGCCGGTGCAGGTGAAACTATGCACCGATGGTGCTTCCGTATCCGCTGTAGCTATCGTCGACAACAATGCCATTCTTGGCACTTGGGTTGGCGGTAGACGGCCTTGCTTCGTTGCTGCTCTTCAGATGAGCCAGGTCTTCCGCAGTGGGTTTCCGGGCGGTCAGGACGCGAAGCGAGATCTGTAGGCTGTTGGGTGGTGCGGAGCGGTCTAAGGCTTTAGCCTTGATCTCCTGGCAGACCTCCTCGCATGCTTCCAAAGCATGAGCAGGGTCCCAGTCGAGATATTTTGTGAGAAGGCGCAATGAACCAGCTTCGACCGTATGTAAACAGGCAATGAGCCACATCTTGGCGACAGAGTCGTTGTGGGCGTTCAGCGGAATGGCGTGCTCGGAAATCTTGACATCGACGAAGCCCAAGCGTTCAAGACGATCGGCCGTCAGGTGGTGTGTGCCACGACGCCGACCTGCTTTGATAGAAGCTTCGTCGATAGCGCGGGCAAAGGAGTGTATCTGGGCGTCGGCGGGGAAAGCAGAGAGGAAATGGTGTGTCTGGCCTGTCTGGTCGTGAAAGTCAAGGGCCTCGATATGACCCCCAGGCTTCAGGCAATTAAGCGCCTCGCGGAAAATGAAATCCCAATCCTCAAAGGCGCCTGCCATATCTCGCAGATGAATGAGATCCACAGTGTTTTCGGGGCGCATCCATTCAACCTGGTATCGCCAGTCAGAAAATTTCCGATCGACAAGGAGTCGGTAAATAGAATTCAAGAACAGATGATAGCTTACCTCACAATCGTCAATCTCAAAAAACACATTATGAGGCACAGCTGTGGGCTGGATAGCTGAGATGTCCACGCCAACGACCTCGCATGTAGGATACAGCTCGGCCATACCGATTGCCCACTCGCCAGTCCCAGTACCGATATCAAGAATATGTCTGGGATCTTGGAGCGGTACGGATGTGAGCTCGAAGTTAAACACATTCAAAAACACTTGATGGACAACGCGCAGACGGTCCTGTTCCAGGTCATCATTTGGGAACATGTAGTCGCCGCAGTAGCGGCGGCCGTTTTCCATGACGTAGTCGAGTTCTTCTTCGTAAAGAGAACGAGAAGAAGAGTTTCTATGACATTGAAGAAGCTTTAGTTAGCAGGTGAGTTCGCGAGCCAATGGATGCATGGCGTTTCTTCTCGGTTAGTTAGAGGCGCATAACGCATTGAGAGCACTTACATGGTCGCTGCGTCAAATCTCTCGACGCGATAGCGAACTGGAATCACGGGGTATACGCTGGCAGCATAGTGTGGCTCCGCCGACTCGCCGTCCTCATCGTCCACCTCGAGAATATTCTCATGTACGTCTGTATCTGGTTCGGGAAGCGGCATGTTTGCTGTGTCGGCCAATTCCTCACCTATGCGTATCTCGTCGACAAGGAGAGAGATATGTTCAGATATGCTAAGCCCACTGTGCAAACTACTTCCCACTGCTCGGCTTGGGGCTGCTAATTCCTGATGGCCTAGCTGTCCTTGTTGTTCCTTGTCGTTTACTAGTTCTCCCGTGGCACTGTCGGTTCTGTTTGCGAACGTGTTATCCGTTGCCGTCGGTCCTATGCCGACTGTTTGACCCTGTTCCTGCCCGTGGTTGCTTTGCTGCTCTGATCCATGGGGGCGAGAAACGGTGTTGATATCGCTCGTTTGCATCTCCTGCCGCGATCGGGGTAGCTTTATTGCACTCCAAAAAAAGATGGGTGGGTTCCAGGTCCGGTTTGGGTTTTTCCAAGCCTGTGGATTTCCCGTTCCTAGTCCTTTCCCAAGATCACGTACGTAGTCCGACTCTTTCCGTTGTTCTGGCGCAAATGTCGTGAAGGCATTCCCGGTAGCCAAACGCCACCCCTTGCAACAGGATAAGAAGAGCAACGCTCGCCCAAGTCCGAGGTGCTAAACCAACGCAATATGCTTGTGGGGGTGTTTTTTTCCCCGGATAGAATACACCGTTGTCAAGTTAACGATTGCAAGATCAGAACGAGCCTAGAAGGCAAATGGCCTGACGCGTGAGGAGAAAAGTAGATGTACACGAAATCTGTAGCTCGGGGAAAGATCCGTGGCCTTGTACGAGGCGAGTCGCAAGCAAGAGCGCAATTGGTTGACTGAGATCGCACAAGGGGAAAGGCTTTCGTGTCTCGGTTGTGGCGAAAGATTGAAACGAATGGAAAGAGACAAAAGGTATAGCAAATCGGGAAGAGTCGTCTGGACTTGCTGGAGATTGAGAAGATCCTGTGAAGACAGTTGAAACGTTTGGGGAGACGAGATCTGAATACCAACGAGGCAATTGAAGATGGAAGTGTGACAAACTAACAGACACAAACAAAGATCCGTGAAAGAAACAAAGGCAAGTCAAGCGCACAACGACGCGGGCAAAGAATGCAGGCTGCCGACCGTCCAGGTAAATAAGAGGTGTAAGTTTGCAAGGACCACAAAAACAAAAGAACCAGAAATAAAAAGAGGGAGCGAATGGCCACCGGTACAAAAAAGAAAAGAAAACGGAGACGCAAGGCCCAGTCGAAGAGCGCAGGATACGTCGTAGACAGGGAGCCAAATAACGCCGCACGGCTCAATATGCAGCACGTCGTAGGTCGTCGTGCGGAGCTCACGTCGCAATGCACAGCAAAAACGGCTCCGGTCCCGAACGAAATTTCTTGGGCATATCCTGGGATGCTTCGGATTTCCTGGGTTCGCTCTGAGAGGGGGGAGAGGGGGCCTGGCCCAGGCCTGGTCATTACGACAGGACAGGAGCAGCTTAGTGCGGCCACCGGAGGGGGCAGATGGAGATGGGTGAATGGGTAGCGTACAAAGAGGGTCGTGTTCCTGGGCAAGCTGGGACTGGGTAAGTAGAGTTGGGGGCCCGGGGGGGGGGATGCTAGTGAAGTTTTTGGTGAAGTACTGTAAAATGGGAATTCAAAATGTAATGTCGTAAAATGTTGTAGCTTCGAGGTTGGTCCTCGGTTTGGAAGCTGATCACTCAGTAACTGATATGAGAGCAAGAGGAAACAAGTGACTGCCAAATAGGGTGCGAATACGTCCCATAGAGGAAGGCAGGCACGACTGAGAAACAGCCAGGTATACGTCGAAGCGTGTCCACAACTACGGAGCACTTTGTCCCTCACTTCGGCATCATTTTCACGCACTCCTTCAAAGACACGACAGACACAACAGAAGCAACAGACAGCTCTGGCTGAACACGTTGGCAGCACTAGCACAAAACGGAAATGGAGAACAGGGGCCTTGGGCAAGATGCGCCAAAGCTGTGATCCGTTTTGGGGGCGATGGTGTGGGGCAGGAGTCGGGGCAGGTCCACTTTTTCTTTCTCTTGCTTCATACGGCAAGTTACCCAGGTTGAACTAGGCTCTGGACCCCGTTCTCACAGTGGTTGTCGCTATACGCTTGTCCTCTGCTTCTCACTCGTAACTGGCCCCGAGCACCTTCCTGTTTTCTCGACGCCCTCTAAATCTCAACCTTGTGGCACCCGGCTCCAAGAACATTCCAAAAATTGAAAATCTACGACGTCTCCGTACGGCCTGTAGCCCTCATCTGATGTGTATCGTCCGTCGTTCCTTCCACTCTGGACTCCTTACTCGCTCCCGATGCTGCTCCACTCGATGGCTCCTTTCCCTACCGATCGCCCTTTATGTGCACGATACCAGGACCTGGAAAGTCTCTCCTTCCCGGGCATCCCTGCGGACGAACGCAAAGGCGGGAAACACACTAACAAATTCGCCTTCGACGTTGTCAACATTTTAGGTCTCTTGTGATCCTGTTTTGCCTTGGCGGTAGTTTCTGTTCGCCCGCCCCTGGCCCGGTGCCAGAACGGCGCGTCTACCCTAGGGCCTTTCCGTTAGTGCATATTTTTGTTTCGATCTTCAGTCTGCCCTTGCGAACGATACTCTGTCGTTCTAAGGAGCAGTATTACTTTTACAGAACGAGGATGACATATAACACAGTAATTCTCCCTAACTACGGGCGACACGGGGACTACAGCGCATGCTATGTCGGCCAATCGTCGATGCCACTGCCAGCAGGCAGCTTTGACGGTGTCACTCGACACGACTCGACGATTTCCCTCAAGTTGCTTTCTGGTTCTGCGAGAATCTGCGCCGCGTTTGTGGGGAGTGGATTTCTTGTTTTGTGCAAAGATCCCAAACCGTATGCTTACATCGTATGAAGTGGGATCCCTTTCTCACATCGGGCGGATACCGGAGGCCTGGTCAGCACGAAAAATGGAATAGGCAAAAAAAGAAAGCAAAAAGACCCACGACCTTGTCTCCTGGGACATGCATCCTGCAAGAGAATGGGGACAAAAGCAACCCAGAAATCCCATTAGGAACAGAAAGACACCGAACGGGGAAGCCGGAAAGCACAACCTGCATGTTTGTTTTCTATGCAACCAAAGCAGTATTATGTACATCCGTATTTCATCAGACGAAGAAGTATGTCGTACTTGTTACCTGTACACACAAGTAAGTACAGGACAAGCCCTAATGGCATCTTAAGTACTTTGCGAGGAATATTCATACGTTCTAATATAGTTGCTGTCCCGTCCAAGTGGACAATCTGACGGGCTTATAATGGTGGCCACATGTCGTTTTGAAAAGCCATTTACCAAACAAGCGAGCCTATATGGAGATTATACAAACGCGAACTAAATCAACCTTTCGAGTGGCTGATAATCAGTCGGTGTGCCAGGTGCGGTTCGGCTAGCTCTGCTAATTATGGGCAGCAAAAAGCGACAGGTCGAGCCGGAAAACAGCTGTTAAGGCAGCGAAGACGGACCGTCAACGAAGCCCATGTAGCTGGTGGTTCAAGACTGCCAATGCGCTGAAAGTAAAAGTCTGGCGCTGTTTTTCGGAGTGGTACTAAAGATAGTAACAAAGGTGTCGAAAACTGACCAACAAAATGGTTACGCTTCGGATATTGCAACACAAAACAAACCACGGGAGGCTTTTTAGGTAAAACGGCCGAGCGGCATCGCTTCGGTGGTTCAACCCAGGTCTTGAAGTTCAGTACCAGAGATAGAACCGGAAACAAACCAATGGCTCGACGTACCTCGTGGAGCGGAAGACTGTCCTTACTCTCCTTCCCACCTCTCCTCCTCTTCCCTACGCTCTTTGTGCGGGTCCTTTTCATCTCCTTTTCATCTCCTCCCGACACACTGGGTCTTGCTCGCGGCTTCCCGAGCCCGTTGGACGTTAGTCAGGTCTGACTAGAATTGCAAACAAGCGGCAATCTGGGCTTTTATCTGTGTTTCCGTGTCGTTGTTCGATATTTCCCCTTTCTTGGGAACCGTGCCGCCCGCAAGGGTCTGACGCGATAAATTAAATATAGAAAATCTTCGACTCGGGTTTGATTTCTCCCCTCAGACGCCCTACCAACTCTATCTTCGCCGTGTCTTGTCTCGTTCTCGACAATTCTTATCACCCCCCGGCCTGAATATATATAGCAACAGTTTAAATTGAGGCCGTACTCGGCCTAGAGACAGATTTAAAAAGTCAATGGAAGAAAAGTGTCACCGGTTCGACGCTGACGCCGATTAAGAAACTCCGCCCCAGCTCTAAAAGAAGTCGATGGGGTCGTAATGGTCAGGAAGAAAGATCTCAAGCGCTCCGCCATTAGAAGTGCTGTAGTATCTTCTTCGTTACCAACGGAGTATTGACTGCCAGACAAGGACGCTAAGCCAGAAAAGGCTTCCATAAATCCATCCAGCAGTACAGACACGCTATCTCGAGCAGCTCATGCCGGGGGGCGCATGCCAGCCTACAGGCGACAATTAAAAGAACGATGCGAAAGAGCACAGATGAAGTGAAAATGAAACGAGTGTGGCATGGCGTTTCACTCACCGGGCACAGGCGAATTCGCCGGTTCATTTGACCGAAGGTATCTAATCGATGAACTATGATAGTCGTGATGAAGCGGATATGAAAACAGACCGGGGCAGCAAGATCGCAGTATGGTGAAAATACCGACCGCGGTGTCCAATGATAACTTTACACACTTGCGAGATTTTCAGAGATTATCCAACTTGGTCCTAGTATGGCAAAAACGTTGAAATCCAGATCAAGGATGAGGCACAACCAATGTGGGCTCGAAGGCCGTGGTCGGAAGTGTAGGTCGCACTAACCTACGTGCGCCAAGCAATATGGGACTCAGCCCGTTGGTTCTCCGGCACCTCCAGAAGCTTTTATGCGCACAACGACAGGTATCACAAATAGTGACACAGTATCCGGAAAAGCCGCACACGTGCATTACATGAGCAGCTTATAATACGCGTCGTCGGCCGGGTTCCCAAATTATTGTTATATACAATGGGAGGATATATAAGAAGTCTATTGAAGATCCAGAAATCAAAATTAAAAGAACGGTGGAAGTAAAGCAAAACAAACAAAAGTCTACACCAAGGTTTACTTCTGTCCAAAATGAAGCTGTTTGCATCGACAAAATAAAGAGGACGAGCTCCTCCTCACCCAAACCCAAGTGCGATATACCCAAAACGATTTGACCAAGAAATACTCATCTAGCCTGTCCCAACTCACAGCGTCTCCCTCCTTATTCACACCAAATCATGTCTATAATTTTCTATGGCCCGCCAGCGCAGGCCGCTCGCCTCCTTTACCGTAGCAGGCAATTCGCGTAACTTTGGCGTATCCCACTTTCAGAGAGAGATGGGAGGTTCTAAGTAGCCTTGTTGCCAGACTGCGCCTAGCCGCCAAAGTTCACCTGCATTTGACTATCGACAGCGGAATAACTCCATTTGGCTCATGATGAGTGCAAAGTGACTGCGCCTTTGTAGGTCATTCGGTTGTTTAAGCAGTCTTGGAAGTCTCGTTCGGCTGCGGGCTGTCCGAGATGGGCTCCTTATCGGAAACAACAAGGCGGTCGACGACAACGGGGAAGGGGCTAAGCACCTTGCCGATGTTGCCCCACCACTGCTCACCAAATCTCTTGTACCAGTCGACGGTGATGCGCAGGCCGTCGGCAAAGCTGGTCTTCTGCTCCCAGCCAAGCTGGCGCAGCTTCGTGCCGTCCACAGCATAGCGGTGGTCGTTGAAAGGGCGGTCGTGGGTATACTTGACCCACTTCTTGAACTCCTCCGGGGTGTCATGTGGGATGCCGACCTGCTTCAGCAGGTGGCCGCACAGGTCCAAGTTGGAGATCTCGTCGTACGAGCCGACGTTGTAAATCTGGCCAATCTCGCCACGGTGCATGATGGTGTCGAAGGCGTCGGCAGCATCGCCCGCAAACAGGTAGCGGCGTGTCGGGCTACCGTCACCGTGCAGGACAACGGGCTCACCACGGTTCAGCAGGCAGGTGAACTTGGGGATGACCTCTGCAACAGTGGTCAGTAAACAACTCAAAAAGGGGAAAACAGAGGGTTGGGGCAGGCAGTCTTCTACTGGTACAAGAAACACTCACTCTCTGGGTATTGATGGGGGCCATAGACATTGTTGCTGCGGACGATGATAGCGGGCAGCTTGAAACTCTTCATGTAGGAGTGGACAAGCATCTCAGCGGCGGCCTTGCTGGCAGCGTAGGGATTGGTTGGGGCCAGGATGCTGGTCTCCAGCAGGTCATCATCCTCATCCCGGACCTCACCGTACACCTCGTCGGTGGAGATGTGGATGAAGCGCTTGATGCCGACCTTCTTGGCACCCTCGAGCAGGACATGGGTGCCGTAGACGTTGGTGTGGGTAAAACCGTAAGAGTTACCAAAGCTCAGGTCGACGTGGGACTGGGCAGCAAAGTGGAAGATGGTGTCGATGTTGTAGCGCTCCAGGCAGTCGACAACCTCTGAGGGGTTGGTGATGTCACCCTGGTAGAAAGTGAAGTTGCGCTTATCGTTCAGGGCGCGTGTGTTGTTCAGGGACGCACAGTAGTCAAGCTTGTCAAAGGAGACAATGTTGTACGCGTTGGGGTAGGTGATGGTAAGGTGGCGCACAAGCCAGCAAGCACTATAAGAGGAGTTTTAGCACATCCATTGTTGCCACTACAATGAAGCTTTTGCATTTCAACCGAGGTGCGAGAAGTAGTAAAAGGGACGATGCACTTCAAGGCCGTCGCAAAGCGTTTTTGAAAGCGGGACGGCCCCTCTAAAAGCGGGAAGAGACAGGACATACATGAAGCCAGCGCCGCCCGTGATCATAATGTTCTTGACATCGGGAAGGGGTTCGAACTTGGTGCTACCAGTGAGGACGGGAGCATCCTTCCAGACACCGAACTCCTCGAAGAAGTTTGCGCGACGGCCAGCTGTGTGAGGAGCGGTGAGGGTCAGTTTATTTGCCAATTTTGTTGGGAGGGGTAATGGGCGCTGCCAGCAGATTCATAAAAAACTAGAGCTGCACGCAACAGGGGCGGAAACGTACTGTCCTGGCCATTGGAGTACAGAGGAGAAGCCATTGTGTCAGAGAGGAGAATGTGAGCTTGCCAAACGGTGACAGAGGTTCGTCTGAAGTTGGTGATGCAGAGAAATTCGTAGTTGGGGAAAGATGCAGAAGGAAAAGGAGGGGGAAGCTGCGATAGAGGACAGGTTCGGCGGGGCGGGCGCGCTGAATTTGTTGGCGTGTATTGGTTTAGGGGCAGGAGCAAAATTGTGGGTTTTCCGATAACTGTTCTGGGGGGGTTCCTTTACTTGGAAGCTGAAGTGCGCAGAGAAGAAAGAAGAAAGGTGTTAGCAGCAGGCCAGGGGGTAGATCCAGTAAGGATATAGCCTGGCCAAGGCCTGCAAGACTTGCAGACGGAAAAGGCGAAGAGCAACATTGCTCAAGAGGAACCCTTGTCTCAGCGCCAGGTCCACTCCATAGGCTGAAAGAACGTACCTGGAAAATGTACGGCGTTACCAGGTGACAGTCGGAGGTGGAACGAGATGCTGGCAGGATCAAGAAAGGACAGTATGAAATATGGCAAATGGCAGAGCGATATAAAGGATTGAGAGCCCCTGCTGAATGGTAAATAATAGGGGCTGGAAAGTAGCGAGCACGAGGGAACAAACTCATTTTAGGACGCCACACACAAAAAAAGGGATATTATACGTTTGTAAATACGACATAAGGCTCTGAGGAACGGAACGAGCGAAAGGCATCTCTACAACGTGAAGGCAATCATCGCACTTAAACTGACAACTGTCCCGCCTCTGCTATTATGAAGGGCACCTCTCCTTCATCAGCCACTGGTCAGAGATGATACCGAATCTGGCGATGGTTCCCGCCCAGCGCTACCGAACGTATGAAATATTTCGGGGTACCCGCATGCGTACGACTTAGTGAGAACGGGACACGTATGGCTTTCCAGTTAACAGGCGATGTGTTGTGAGGCAGAAGCAAAGCTCGTACTTTTGTAGTGAGTAAGAAACGGGAAAAGAGGACAGGGCGTGATCGGCACTGTCGAAAGCGGAGGGGCGAGAAATAAAACCCCTATTTAGGAGAATACTAGTGCGACTGTATTTCTGTTTAGGGTTTTATTTTATGACGAGGCGCAGGAATAGAGGCTGCTAAATGCCCTCCGATCCACTACGAATACAATGGCGCTACTCTCCGTCACATACGACAGACCCGTTCTAGTGCTTCTTGTCAGGCACACACCAATGGCGATTAGAGGAAAAGGTCGTCTGCGGCTTCTTCCAGCCTACTTGGCACGAACCCAAGGCAAATAACAAAAGGGTACAAAACGAAAGTGAAGGAAGGGAGACGAGGACTGCATCCGCAGGAAGTAACGGACAAGAGTGGCGTGTCAATATGGAGAACCCGCAGTTGCATAATAGCATTAGACAGGAAAACGAGGACGATACATGGCGTAAGACGACATGCAGTGTTTAAAAAAGCCTGTCGCCTGGCGAACTTGTCCGTGACTGCTGCGCCCAGGAAGATGAATACGAATTAATGCGCCAACCCGTGTGGCTTTACGTATGGTCGTACCTAGGACCACGGTTCCTCTGATGTCAGCCCCCCTTTTGCTGTAAGTTTTTAGTCACTTTTTTCAGCCTCGTGCTTGGCGAAATGAAGAACATACGAAGGGGCAGTAATTAAACTTGAACCGCAATTGGGACCTTACCTTGTGGGTTGGTGATGGGCAGGAATGTATGTCGTACGACGTTCTGGAGGGACCCGGAACGCCCTCATGTCATTCTTCATTCATAATCCACAGACACCTCCCCAGACATGGTGGTAGTCGGCAGGTTTCTCTAACCGTAAGCAGAAATGGACAATGGCGTAGGAATGACTGCGAAAGTGATTGCGTTTGCTCCCCTCGTAAGGGGAGCAAGACAGGGAGACGACTGGAAAGCAATGCATCATCAGGCAGGAAAACACGAGGGTGAGACAGCGCCGAGACAGACAGGGACAACGTCAACGAGGACGACGAACGGCGTGCATGCAGGCACCAGCTTGTCATTCGTGCGAGGTAAATAGTGCTCGCTTCCAACGTGTGGCGGTCAAGACACAAGTACCATGAGCTTGCAATTTACACAAGGCCGGGAAGTGGCACTGGCAGACTGGGTGGTGGCCTGTGGTAGGACGAGTATAGACATACTCGGCAGGTAAGACATAAACACGACATTGTGACAACCAAAAACGTGACGACCGAGGACGGTCGAGACCACGACGTAAATAGGGACCTGTGCGAGCCACTACCGAAGCCATGGGGGTTGAGAAGGAGAGGGCCAGCATACGATGCACACATTCAAACCTTTTACAGGTTTTACTTAAGGGCACTCGCAGCACTGAAGAGGTTAACTGTGGTAGTTCCAAAGCAAGCAAAAGAAATATGGACTTGGAAGTCAGGATGTTCGCTATGATCAGCACAGCCGGGGCATCTTGCTAACAATCCATGTGCTGTTCCGTCAATTCATTTTCGATCGGCTTGTAAATTCGCAATGTCATGATCCTTTTCAAAAGACGGCGCCCGTAAGAAGAGGCATTGAAAATCATAAGGTGATTTTTGAGGCAAGGCGCAAAATAAGAGCGTCCTCGCAGCAAAAGCTTGACCGTGGCTTCTTGGGTTCCAACGAGAGAACAAAAAAAACCGCAATCGTTAGTGGCCGAATATGAATAGATAGCAAAAAGTCGACTTAGTCGCCCGTCGTACCAGCTGAGAAACGCCACACTCGTTTGCTCACTTATGGGACATTAATACAACATACTTACTTGGGAAGTCAGTTTCGAAAACAGAGTGCTGACTACGACCAAGCTCTCTCTAATAGGAAACGACACGCTGCTTTCGGAGATCGAGTAATCCCTTACGTCGTAGTTTTAGGTTTAGGTTTTTCAGTGATGACAACATTACCGAGACAATGTAATTTGGCAGCTCCATCTCAAAATGATTTTCTCACGGCTCTGTGAACACGGTCTGTCCAAAGTCATTTTATACTCTCGCTTT